>NW_027494209.1:287500-326347 GCF_021521415.1 Bidens hawaiensis
TTAAACAAAAGTGAATACATCGATAAAATCTTGAAAATGTTCAAGATGGAAAACTCTAAGAAAGGTTTGGTACCTATTTTAAGAGGAATGGTATTGAGTGCGACTAAATGTCCAAGCTCAAAGGATGAGCAAGAGAAAATGAAAGAAATGCCATACGCTTCAGCTATAGGATCCATCAAGTATGCAATTATATGCACTAGAACAGATGTGTCATGCGCTTAAAGCATGATAAGTAGATATCAACAAAATTCGGGAAGTAGCCATTGGGTGGCGGTTATGAGCATATTGAATACCTTAGAAGGACTAAGGATATGTTTCTAATATATAGATCTTGTGAGGAGGAACTCGTTGTAAAGGGTTACACCGATGCGAGTTTCCAAACTGATCGAGATGATTCTCGATCACAATCGGGATATGTTTTCATTATGAATGGTGGAGCTGTCTCTTGGAAGAGCGCAAAACAAGATGTGGTAGCATTGTCCACAATTGAATCGGAATACATTGCCGCCTCAGTGGCAGCTGAAGAAGCTACATGGATTAGAAAGTTCATTGCCGATCTAGGGGTAGTCCATATCATTCGAGACCCACTAGAGATCTTTTGTGACAACGAGGGTGCGATTGCTCAAAAATAGCAACCCCGTGCACATCAAAAGACAAGGCACATTGAGCGGAGATTCAACTACATAAGGGATGAAGTTTAAAAAGTAAAGATATGTATTCTCAAAGTTCACACCGATCAAAACATTGCGGATCCACTCACGAAGCTCCTTGAAAGGTCAAAACATGAGGGTAATACTTGCGCCTTAGGATTTCGATATTCTAGTGATTGGATTTGATCTATTTTGTATTTGGATATCGGAAAAATTGTTATTTTGACTCATTCATATGATTATGGTTTATGATTATGACTTTTGAGTTATGTTCCATTTTAGCATGTTTAAATCCGTGAATAATTTAATTATTCTAAATGTCCGTAGTCGCTCATATTTGTGGGAACAAATATGAAGGTAAAACTATTATGAACTTGGATTGGTGGATATTCATAAGGTATGAAAATAGAGCAAGGGTTTGCTGCCAAGGTTCATAGATATTTATGGGATATAAATATTGAACTGACCCGCCCTCAAATTTTACTTCATGGAATCCTTGTGATTGGTGGTCATAAATAAATTTGAGTAAAGGCGAATATCATAGTATCCTCTGACCTGAGATACATATTGGGTTTTGATATTCACCAAATATTATGCTTTGACTAAGTTCTTCACTTCTTTGAAACATGACGATACATAAGGCTAAGCTCAAGTGTAGTACCGGGTGATTGTGAGAGACGTATGTAGTCAATAGGGGATTTGTCCCTCTTATTCGTTGAGAGTAAGATGTTTAAGGCCTGATAAGTTAAATAAACAGAGAATGATCACTCTTTGTCTCTGGATTTGACATGACATCTGTGGCAAAAGGATAAATGATATATTCTCCTAAATAATTTTCAAGTGAGGGACTTGAAGGGGATGATGTTATTGAATGACACTTCGTCATACGTATTAGGGGTAGTAAACTGTTGTTAGTCGGTATTTGCTATTTGCATCAATCTTCTATGTATCTTATGCAAGTGGGAGATTGTTGGAATCGGTCTGCCCAAGACACATATTAGAGTTGATGTGGCTAGTACGTTATGATCCAAGTCGGGTCAACCCAATAACAAGCTAGACAAACACCCATGATTTTTATTTTAAGATATGATCTAACAAATAAATAACAACACTTACGATATTTAGAAATTAGGTTTCTAAATATTTGCACTTGTGTAATAAATAAATTATATGGATAATTTATAGTTTGAGAGAAGATATTCTATAATGTTATTTAAATTGGTTAAATAACATGAGGCATGTTACTTACATTATTATCTCACATGTCCCTATAACATGAAATTATTCTCATTTGCCAAATAGTGTGCATTGGTTGCGTATATTATTTTCTCTCTCTCACACAAGTAAACTCTCTCCTTTCCTCTTAATAATTTTGGCCAAGATAGGAAGGAACAAGGAGGAGCTTCAAGTGAGTAAATTCTAGCAAATCAAGGGTGTCTTGTTGGTGGTTTGTGGGTATACAAACTTGATGATCTTCTACTTTGAAGACTAGCCACTCAATCTTCACCTTCTTCATATTTTTATCATATTGAAGGTAGTATGCTAAAACACCCAATGGTTGTTTTGATAGCATGTATCTTCGTATATGTATCCGGGCATTGAGTTCTATATAAAATCGGGTTTTATATTAATAAAGTTAACAAGATATAAAACTTTTAATCCGCTGTGTTTTTCATATAAATGGGTTTATATGACTTTGATAATCTTGTTAAAACCCAACAATTAACAGTTGGCCATGGTTGGGATTCCATGATCTCAACCCCAGAAACTCTACGAGTTCTCATTTAGCAGGCTTCTCAGCTGCAATAGCCTTTCCCTTCGCTTAATGCTTACGTGCCGCAACCGCAACACCTTGATCATCTGGACCACCATATCCACCATCACCATCATTCCCATCACCATCGTTCCAACATTCACCACCTTCACGTTCGGAATTCGAATCATTGTGGATCCAACGATCATTATGTGGAGCTACATAATTAGCTCAGGCGATATGACCAATAAGACTTTTGAACCTCGGCTTGTTCTCATTAGTCTAAATACGATACGTCCTCACACGCCTCATCGTTTCCTCATTTATATGCTCAATTATCAACATGACTTCAGAATTCACTAGCTCTAAGTGATTAATCATTAGCTGAAGGAACCTCAGATACATCAAGAATTTGTTCTTCATATGACGCGTCATACAATTCTCCTTTAGATGATAAAATACAAGCTTGGAGAAGCTGAACGACTTGTTGAGAAATAAGGCAACGAACGCCGATTGCAGCATAATACGGCAATCATCGAAACCTGCTTTGCGTCCACCGAGACAATGTATAAGTACATGTAGTAAGTACTTATAATGCTTGCGAAGATAAGCCTTGTTGCATTGGGACTTAAATAAATCTCCTTTATACTTCAAACACCCAAACAATCCTCTGATCAAATCTTTATTATCGAACTCAAAACGATTATCAATAGTATCTTGAAACTACAATACTTTACGTATCAAAACAACGTTGATCACGATCTTATTTTCTTCCGCCGTAGCTTCAATATGGTTTTATTCTGGAATGTATTTTGTAGTGTTCCAGAAGGCTCTGATTATGCTGAAGTAGATAGATACGTCGGTAAAAATGGCATATTGAATCCTTGAATGTTTGAGAAATGCAATGATGTCACTGAACATTACACGTCCAAAGAAATATTCAGCCAGGACACACATATGTTGTGCTTCTCATCATATGGTAGCTCGATGACTTGAACTTCCTCTGCTTGTTGCACAATATGCTGTTCTTGTTTATGAGCATCGACATTCATATCTTCGGCCATAATTGTAAAACCGAAAATATTAATACCACTTTTATACTTTAAAATAAAAAAATATTTACACTTAATGAAAATTTTGATTCTGATCAAAGTTTCCTTCTCATTCGTTTACTTTCCAAGATTAAGTTTGTTCATTCGTTAATACTATTAAACGAATGAACACATTCATCTTTTAACTAATGAACACATTCATGACCTAATTAAGCCTCATTCGTTAGAGAAACTAAAGAATGACTCTTATTCGCTAAACATCACAACGAATGTGTATACATTTGTTATCAGTAACACGAATGAAGAATTCATTCGTTACTGATTACGAATGAATACCAATGAATGCTCTGTTTGACAAAAATTAGTCAAAGGTCAAAATTAACAAGAACAATTAAAAATTAGAATGCAATTTGAATTATCCAATCATCCAAAACATCATGTTTTTGCATTTAAATTTGTATAAGTATAATCGATAAGACATAGATATCAAAACCTAAACACTTACTTGATTAAAAAGATCAGTTTTATGGTTTGATTGACTCATTAAGTGTTCAATATGTTTTTAAACAATTAAACACCGAATACTGGGTCAAAACTCATAAAACTCATATTGCTTATATTCGTAGATTCGTATCTACCTTCTGAAACAACCTGCAATGATCAATTAGTCAAAATCACAATGTTAAACATCTAAAAAAAAAATGCCAGAGGTTTTTTATGTAGTTGCGTGTATCAAGGTAAATACTATGTAAGCTAATGAGTGTCCATTCGTTTCCATAGGGTTTATTGTAACAACTCGGGTTTTCATATAATATATTATATACCAATGTCGGTCCCGTTTTCATTTTTAGGTAATTTTAATCAATAAAAATGCATTTATCGAATTATTATTATTTTATTATTTTCGTTTATTATATTTATTTATTTTATCAAAATAACTTTGATTTATATACATTTTCACCCTAAACTACAGTTAAACTCTTATCCACACAAGAAGTTAAAGGACCATTTTGCAAATCTACTAAAAGTTAAATATATTAATAACAAACCTGAATCCAAAACCCTTAACCCTTATGTCGTGACCCAGCTTGTTTTCATGAACCCTAATATTCGTATTTTACTTGGAACTGATTGTTAAATATCGTTTATACGTATGCTACAACTCACACCGACATGTTTAATTCAAGAATAAGATCAATTATCAAATCCCGTAATGAATATATCACCGTCATTATCATTTAGGTATTATACTATCTAGGTATTTACATGCTATGGTTTGATTGTTTATACTCACAAATAACAATATTGCGGTTTTTCTTATATATTATTGTAGTGTCAAAACTGGTGATGTTCTCACTCAACCTCATGTTGACAAATATATATTTTGTACGCATTTGCATGTTATCAAGTTGGTTTGTTTATCAAGATGAAGATCACTTAGAGGTGTTTAGGATATAAATCTTATCAAATAATTATTTGATCTTGTTTTGTAAATTCTTTATACTTGATGTACTAAAATGTAAATTGTTTATTTAAATAAATTAATTAGATATTGCCACTTTACAATTGCATGTAAGTACCTTGATAGCTGTGAACAATCAGTTTGATCCCGACATTTCCACCTTAGGTTGGGGTTTGACATTTATATACTCCGTACGGATAACACAAAACCCTAGGCAATGAATGTTCTCATTCGTTACAACAAGCCAACGAATGACCCTTCATTCGTTAACATAGTTAACGAATAACCCTCATACGTTAAGAAATAACTAATAACCCATGATTCGTTACTCATTCGTTAAAACATTTTAACGAATAAACACTCATTCGTTATCAGATAGTGGAAGCGAATATGAATGGAATAACGAAAGTGATGCATTCGTTAATAACTTTAACGAATGGGTGCTTATTCGTTACACTATAGTAACAAATGGTCTTATACATTTAAATAATGAAAAGTTACCATTTCAAACCATTAAATTAACCATCAAAAACAATCTTTTGATGTTTTACCTAAAAATTACTTTAAACATTTACCCAAAGGTAAAAATTTATGTTAAACATTCTTACTTTAACAAACTTAACTTATAACTGTTTGGAAAAATCTTTTTCTTTTCACACATTTATCCACTTAGCTTGGTAATCAAAAATAAAGCTGAAAATAAAATCCTTTAGAATTTTAAAAACTAAAACAAAAAGAAAATCTAACATTAAACGGAAAATTGACATGTAAACTACGAAAGCAGTAATATTTTTGTGAGTTGAGCAGGGAGTCATATTGATCAAGAAATCTGCCCATAACAGTTTTATAGTCCAACTTTATTATGATTGGTGTTAAGACAATCATTGATATTGTTTTTCACTTAAATCTTATAACAAATGTTTCAGATATTTCTGTGATATGGTTTAAACTTCAATTAGTGTACAAAATATCAAAAACTATGAGCCTCTAATCTCTATTCATGCTTAATTAGTTTTTTTACCATGTCACCCCAACTTGACTTAAACCTTGAAATTCGTTGATCAAAATTCTTTGATTTTTATTTTTAGCAATCTAGTAAATAATCTCCGATATAAGATATACCCATGTTATCAAGATACACTTCCAGTTCCTTTCCCACGGAAGAGTATGCACGATTTCATTTCTATTACATACATGTTTTGGTTATAAATCGTTTAAGGATCAAGTAACCAAATTTGTAAGGTGAGGTTTAGTGCTATGATGATAATATCGACAATGTAAAGATCGCAAACACAAACATGAGGATTTGTTACGAGGAAAAGACCTTGAGCTTGTCTGATCGCCGACACAAAAACCCCGGGTGATGACAATTGTCTATCACCACTTTATTAATGTAAAAGTTGGGTTACGAACGTGGAGTTTATGATCAAAGATTACAAAGTAGCTAAGTGTGTGTATGAACTGCTTAGTGAGTTCTTGAGAGAGTATATGAATGTCAGCGGAAGGTGAATGTGTTCGTGCGTATATGAGTGTGTCCTAATTTGATCATAGAACTCAATATTTAACAAGAATAATAACTACAAACTAGTCCTACAAATCCGCCATCTTCCCACTTTCTTCATCCATGACTTTTGACCACGTGTTTGACAAGTCCAGTAGCGAGATATCAGGTGGAATAAGTCTTGTAGGCGTTGCATTTGTTAAATATCAACCTACACACAAGAAACAATCGTTATGAGTACCAAGTACTGAGGATCCTTGATCCTGACACAACTCTGGAGCTCTTCAGAAGGATAACTGATCCAGGCTCGTCATCAAGGATAACATATCCTCAGTACTTAATTATTTGTGGCTCAACAATTTCCCCCAATTTGGCGGTTGATGATAAATTCACAGCTGTCAAATGGCATACAAATTTCAAAAAGGCTGTCAAAGAGATTAGGTGAAAAGACACAAATAAGGGTTAGATAAAAAATAAATAATTAACTTAGGGATTAAAGATAAAACCCGGCTCCCTTTATATTCTCTTCATTCCGGAAGCTTCTCATCTTCAATCCTCTATATTTCATGTAATCGTTTATCCCTTTCTTCCTTTTATATCCAGTATCGATCAATGTCTACCGATAGTTTCTTTTCAAACTCGTCTAACCATATGGGCGGGATATGAAAAGTCAAGGGTTACTGCAAAACCCTTCATCAGAAATTTGCAAATTTACGGACCCCGAGATTGGCCAAATAGCATCCTCTTTTCCTTCCAATACCGTATTCAGACCATACGATTCCTCTACCCCAAGCGACATATCATCAAAGATATGGGTATGTTTTCTGGCCTGTCCTTTCCTGCTTTGTTACCCGTACCCATTACCAGAGTTTACCCGGAGATTCTTCACCCTTACTGGAATTAGTTACATCCAGGCTATGCCGTTGATATGGCGAGCATTACTGACTCTTGAAGAAATAATAGCCGACCTTGACCTTGAGTTCGGACTCTCTGAACTGTCATACATATACTATCTGTACACCCACAGTTCCACTCGCTTCCTGCTCAAATCCAGGCCTCATCAACCGATTCAGCTTAACAAAGTCACACAAAACGATTCTCATTGGAAGAATCAGTTTTTCTTTGTCAAGGGAGATTCAATTCCAAACGGATATACCCTTCCTACTAAGTTGATTAGGCGGGGTAGGGTTTCTGTATTTATTGTTGCCTACTGATTAAGGTTGAAGTATTGATTTGCTTCTTTATTTTGTGCAGTTGACAACTTCGCACATATGGCCACGCTTCCAGGAACCAAAGAGTGAGTAGCTGCATTCCTTGCATTGAGCCCAACAACCCGGACTTTCAAGATCAGGATCCTTAATTTTGTTTCTGAAGCTGAACAGTCAGATATCTCATCTCAAAGTAATATGTCAAGTAAGTATAATCATAAAGATAAGTATATTGATTTTGTATAGTAAAAAAATGAAAAAACTGATATGTTTTGTTATGTTTTGAAGACATGCCTAAGTCTGCCAACAAGCCTGCTACCCAATTTCTCTGGATGATATAGACCACTTGATTTCTCCAAAGATGGTTAAGAAAGAATCCTCCAAATCCACCCCTACTCCTAGCCCTCACACAGTGACTACCAGAGCAAAGGCTCAGTCTGGGAAGAAAAGGAAGCTACCAGAACCTCAATCAGAAGCCCAGGAAGTCAAGAAGCATCTTCAAGAAGGGGTCGCTCAGGAAGTTGCTCAGGTAAGGATCCTTTATTCTTCTTGTCAATCTTGTTAGATACTTGTTGTTGATCCCAAGCTTGTGACTTATAGGGCATCCAAGGTTTCCACTCTTATTTTGGTTCAGTCATCAAGGACCTTGAGGATACTTTGACAGGAATGAGGACTCTTACTGCTGCCAAGGACAAGCTGGTTTCTAAGCTCATAAAGGAGAAGATATTGGCTAACTCCCAAGTCCATTCAATGGAAATGAAGATGAAGGACGGGATCAAGGCGGCAACTAATGAAGCCAAGATGTCTGCTGCAAAGCTTATTTTGTAGGAAAGGATCCAATTGATGTCTGAGGAGAATGATCCTTCTTTTGACAGGGCTAACTGGGAGGTGGATGAATGGAAGAAGTCTCTGGCTAGGTTGGGAGCAGCAGAGGAAGAGGAGGATGCCGGTGAAGGGAGCAAGGCTGCATATGAGGGTGAAGCTGGAACGAGTGGTATGAAGGATGCAGGTGACAAGGATGAAGGAAAGGAAATAGCAACAGATGTGGATGCTGTGTAGACGGGCAATGAAGGATGATTAAGACAAGGCCAGAGCCCGTTTTTTTTTTTTTTTTTTTTTTGTTAATGTTTTCAGGATATTTGGTTGTGTACTTTAAGACAATAGTAATCTAGGGTAAAGGATCTATGATCCTTAAGACAATTATCAGGGGTAACAAAGGTGGAGGGATCCTCTGTTTGTGGGGATGAAGCCTTTGATGCCCCTGCTTTTATTTTGCTGCACTTGGTTGAACTATTAGTAACAACTTACTTTAACCCGGATGGATGGTCCATTTTTAAATGGTGATGTCCGGGTTAGATTTTGGTAATTATTAAGAAAGTTTTAATAAACAATATCTTTTGACTATCTACTTGTTATTTGTTATTCTGAAAGTAAATTTGATATAGTCTTAGTCTTGTTGAAGTTTTAATAAAAAAATTTGTTGAGTAAAAGTTCTAAGGATAGAATACCCTTGTAAAAAGTATATTAAGGATCTTAAATCCTGACAAAAAAGAGTTAATGAAAGATTTTATCTAAGTATATGTAAATTGATAAGTAGAAATCATACCATATGGTCTAATTAGACATAAGTTACCATAAGTATCAATCCTTCTGTGGTCTTTGTAAAGCTTAACTTAAGGATTTGGAATCCACAAATGTTGTTACTTATGTAATACTCATAATTAAACTTAGGATACCTGATGCAAATAACTCAAGATATTAGCTAGGCTTAAACCCAACAAACTGGGGACAAGCCCATAAAATAAACTAGGGACAAGCCTGTTCAACTGGGGATAAGCCCGTGCAATTGGGGACAAGCTCGTGTAACTGGGGACAAGCACGAACTGGGGACAAGCCCAAACTGGGGACAAGCCTAAAAATACGGATGTCTACTGGGAACTCACCCAAACCAGGATTTAGCCCAAACGTGAGATAAAATGAAAATGTTATAAACCGTGGTATGGTACGTCTACCATAAATCGTAGGATCCTCCCTATAGCTGAAGACAAGGAAATTGTCAGCCACTAAGTGTGTACTGGTCCCGCAGCCCCGGATTATACGTTGGATAACGTGCGCTCCAGGAAAGAGTGTAGAAACTCTAATTTATAAGAAAGGTGAAAACATTTAAATCTTGGAAGATATGGCCATCGGGGGGTCATACCTTAATCATGGGCTAGGCCAAGGGAAACATAATGTACCTTAAGCTTGAGGGAGAGGTGGCCAACCTCTTGGACCTTGAACCTCTTATTGAAATATGCATTGTTACTTAAAACTTGGAAAAAGTAAACGTTAAGAACATATTATCATTAGGTTAATAATAAGAATTTGAAATGAACAAGTGATTAGATAGATATTACCAATTTTAGGATCCTTGATCCTTTAAGGATACTTGATCCTTATCAGATAAAGTACTTCTTGAGATGGATAGCATTCCATGCTCTTGGTAGTCTGTCTCCTTCCATAGTGAGCAAATGATATGCCCGTTTTCCTGCCCCTGATTGGATCAGGTTGGGGCCTTCCCACTTAGGTGCTAGCTTTCCATCCACCGGATTGGTTGTATTTTGGAAGGCTTTTCTTAAGACTAGATCTCATTCTTGGAATCATCAAATCCTAATACTCTTGTTGTATTCCCCAGCTACCCTTTGTTGATATGCTACCATTCTGATCTTGGCTTGGTCTCTAAGTTCTTCAACAGTATCCAAGTCTTCGAGAAGGATTTCTTTATTGGCTTCAGGATCACGGATGCTTGTTTTGACAGTAGGAACCACCATCTCTGTAGGGGTTACAGCCTCTAAGCCAAACACCAATGAGAAAGGTGTTTGACCTGTTGCATTCTTTGGTGTTGTTCTATCAGCACAAAGAAGATAAGAAAGTTCCTCAACCCACTTGTCTTTCTTGGATCCTAGTTTCTTCTTCAAGTTGTTGATGATGATCTTCTTACTTGATTCTGCTTGGCCATTAGCTTGAGGATGAACCAGTGTGGAGGTAATCATCTTAATGCCCCAACTGTCAAAAAAGTTAGTGGTTCTTTTCCTAATAAACTGGGAACCATTGTCACAGATAATTTATGAAGGGATACCAAATCGGGTAATAATATTTCTTTTAATGAAAGATATCACCTCTTTTTCGCGGACTTGCACGAATGCTTCTGCCTCAATCCATTTAGAGAAGTAGTCTGTCATGGCAAGCATAAAGACCTTTCCACCTGGTGCCTTTGGTAGCTTGCCAACAATATCCATTCCCCATTTCATAAAAGGCTATGAAGAGGATATAAGATACATCAGTTCTGCTGGCTGGTGAAGGATGTTTCCATTCCTTTGGCAAGCATCACATTTCTTTGAGTAGTCCATTGCATCCTTCTTCATTGTTGGCCAGAAGTATCCAGTACTAAGTATCCTGGAGAATAATGCTCTCCCCCCTGTGTGGTTGCCGCAATCGCCTTCGTGGAAGTCTTGGAGCACCTCTTGTATTTCAGGATCCTCGATGCATCTCAAATAGGGACCTGCAAGAGATTTTCTATATACAATATCTTGTAAAATAATGAATTGTGATACCTTTAACCTGAAAGCTTTAGGGTTTTCCCCTGTGGGGATTTCTCCATCTTAGAGGAATTTCTTGATTGGAAGGATCCAAGATCCTGCTTTTTGGGAGGATGATGGATCCTTAAGTTCTTCTGTGCAATCCACTGTTACTTCCACAACTTCTTGTTCTCCAATTGCTGAAGACAATATATGAATGATAGGTATCTTTACATCATCTGGGATCTTCAATGACGATGCTAAGTTTGCTAAGGCATCTTCCCTAGCATTTTCTTCTCTTGGTACCTGTATGATACTAAACAATTCGAAGGATTTTGCTAATTCCTTCACAATTACTAAATATTTGACCATATTCTCACCCTTTATGGTATAAGAACCATTAAAGTGGTTAGTTATATGTAAAGAGTCTATATAAACTTGAAGATACCTGATCCTCATCTGTTTGGCTAAAAGTAAACCTGCGATAAGTGCTTCATATTCGGCCTCATTGTTGGTGGCTTGGAATGCACATGCAATGGACTAGGGTATTATGTCCCCTTGTGGCGATTTCAGTAGGATACCCAATCCTGCTCCTCTTATGTTGGAGGCCCCATCAGTAAAGAGGATCCAAGGATTCTTGTTTTCTCCTAGTTACGGACCTCTAGATCAGCTTCCTTCTGTATGTCACCACTGAAATCAGCCACAAAGTCTACAAGCGCTTGTGACTTAATGGTTGTTCTGGGCTCATACTAAATATCATATGTACTCAGTTTCACAGCCCACTTGGCCATCCTTCCTGACAATTCTGGTTTTCTAAGCACATTCTTAACAGGATAATTAGTTCTTAAAATGATAGTATGTGTTTCAAAATATTGTCTCAACTTGGTTGAGGCCATAATCAAAGCAAGAATTAATTTTTCAAGGTGAGAATACCTTACCTCTGCATCTAAGAGGCTTTTACTTACATAATATACCAGGTGCTGTTGTCCTTCATGTTCCTTGGCCAGAACAGCACTGACTGCATTACCTGACACAACTAAGTATCGGGACAGAGGCTCACCTTCAATTTGTTTCATCAAAGCAGGCGCTGAGGATAGATAATCCTTAAGGGCCTTTAGTGCATCCTCATACCTTTGAGTCCATTCAAACTTTTTATTATTCCTTAAGATATCATAGAAGTCTTTGCACTTCTCCGAGGATCTGGAAATGAATATGTTGAGAGCAGCTATTCTTCCCGTCAATCTTTGGACATCCTTATTGTTCACAGGAGACTTTAAGTTAATGATGGCTTCTATCTGCTCGGGGCTCGCTTCTATTCCTCTCTTGGTCACCATGTATCCTAGAAATATTCTAGCCTTAACACCAAAATGGCATTTTGACGGGTTCAGTTTCATATTGAATGCTTCTTCAAGATCTATGAGGTGATCCTCAGCTCTCTTCGACTTCACCACCATGCCATCTATGTAGACTTCCAAGGTCTTTTCTAACTGATCTTTAAACATCATGTTGACCAGTCTTTGATATATCTCCCTTGCATTTTTTAGTCCAAATGACATAACAATATAACAGTATATGCCTATAGGAGTCATGAATGTTGTATCCTCTTGATCAGATGGTTCCATATGAATTTGTTGCAATCCAGATGAAGCATCCATATAAGGTAAGCATATCATGTCCTACCGTTGCATCCACCGTGGAGTCTATATGTGGTAATGGGAAAGGATCCTTGGGGCATGCTTTGTTTAAATAAGTGAAATCGACACACACCCTCCACTTTCCATTATTTTTAGAAACAACAACCACATTAGCCAACCATCGAGGATACTTAACCTCTTTGATCTTACCGGCCTTAAGAAGTTTTTCTACTTCTTCTTGCATGATCGCGTTCCTCTCAGGAGCGAATTTACTTCGCTTTTGATGGACGGGTTTAATAGAATGGTCAAGGCCTAACTTATGAGCAATTACCTCCTTAGAAATACTTGTCATGTCTGAATGTCTAAAGGCAAATGTGGATTTTCTTCACTTTAGGAAGGATACTATATCTTCATCGATCTCATTTGGGATACTGGATCAGGAAAACTTTCATGTATGGATCCTCGGGATCTAAGGATACTTCCTTTATATCTCGCTCTCGAGCCTCCAGCACGTTCCTAGGATTCTGTTGTGGTTGCTATGCTATTGTCTGTTTAGCTGCTGGCTTCATGGATGAAGAATAATAATTCTTGGGTTTGACTTGGTCACCATCTATCCTTACTACTCCCTAAGGAGTTGGTAGTTTGATGCGCTGATGGTAAGTAGAGGCTACAGCCTACATTCCATGTAGCCAAGGCCTGCCCAAAATAACATTGCAACAAGATAGGTTATTAATAACACAAAATATTTGGTAAGAGTTTAACCCTTCGATGTAAATTGGAGTTTGATGTCTCCCAATGTTTTCTTGGTTTCGCCACTGAAACCAACTAGAATCGATGTTCTCAGGATGATCTCTGAGTCTAGGATATTCATTTTCTAGAGTACGTCATGTTGGATGATGTTGACAGAGCTTCCACCATCAACTAGGATCCTGCGTACATAATGGCTAGCAATAAAAAAAGTTACAATCAAACCGTCGTGGTGAGGATCGTGGATGCTTGTCTTATCTTCTTCATCAAAGAAGATTCTTTTGTCAGTCATCAAAGTTGTGGATATGACTGGTCGTTCCCCATTCTCCAGCTTGGTTTCTTTGGCGTGCCTTTTTGCCGAAGAGAAAGAAGTGCTGCATATATCTGAGCCACCGGAGATGAAGTTGATCACCTGTGGGTCTGGTAGGGGCGGAGTCGCTTTTTGAGGGACCTCTTCAGGATCCTGGATCCTTGACTTTTTTTTCCCAAGAGTTCCTTAAAATGTCCCTTGCTTAGGAGGTATCCAATTTCCCTCCTTAAACCAATGCAGTCATCCGTCGTATGGCCAAAATACTCATGGAATGCTCACCATTAGGATTTGTCTCTGAAGGTCGTTGACTTCTCGTTCTTTAGAGGCCACATTGCTTTCTCTCCTTGATCCTTCATAGCAGAAATCAAGCCATGAGTATCCATAGAGAATCATTACTCTGGGATGCTTGGGTAATTTTCATAATCATCTCCTTCTTTAACTGCTCGAACGTTTGGGTTGTTGAATTTGGAGTAAGGCTTTGAGTTGTTGTTTCTTAACGAGGATCCTTGTTTCTTGTCAGGAGATTCTTGCTTTGTTTGAGCCCCTAACCGTTCTTGGATCCTTTTGACATCCTCCAGCCGTATGAATCTAAGTGCCCTTTTCCTTACTTCATCTAAAGTCCTGCAAGGAGTCATCACAAGATCGTCATAAAAGGGGAAGCCCCTATTTAGCCCTATCTTGAAGGCTTCCACAGCCATAGCCATATCAAGATTAGGGATCTCTAGGGCTTCCCTGTCAAACCTCGTGACAAAATCCCTAATGGATTCATCATTGGGTTGGACAACTCTATATAAGTCACTAGTTACCTTTTCAAATTTCCTACTACAAGAAAACTGGCTGTTGAACAAGTTAACTAAATATGAAAAAGAAGTAACAGAAAAGGGAGGAAGACTTAACAGCCATTTTAATGCTGATCCAGTTAGTGTGGACCCGAAGCCCTTGCGTAGACAAGCCTCCTTGAGCCTTTCAGGAATTGGATTGATCTCCATCTTTTCCATGTATTGAGCTACATGCTCTTCGGGATCGGTTGTTCCATCATACACCTTCATGTTGGGGTCTGAAATTGTTTTGGGATTTCAGCATCACAAATAGGTGGAGCAAATCTGGACAACTTGTGGCTTCCTTCTGGTATTTCAGGGATTGAACAGATCACCCCTGGTATGCTGGATATCATATCCTTAAGTTTCTGCAGTTCCTTAGCCACAACTTGATTTATACCTGCATCCTGCATGGAACCACGATTAGTATCTAAGGATATAGGATCATGCATGTTACCTCTTTGTTGCGTGAACGTCAGCATTCCAGAAGAAAAGCTGAGGTAAGAAATGTCTGCTACAGGAGTTGGTCCACCGGAGGGGATGGTCTGGATCGGGATAATGTCTCCTTCATGGACCTTCAAAGACCTCTGATGCTAAATTCCTGAGGATCCTTGATTCTGGATAAAGGATCCTTGAGGCTGAAAGTTATAGGATCCTTGATGACTCAACCCAGAGGATCCTGGTTGAAGGAACGATGATCCTTGATGAAAGATCGAGGATACTTGAGTCTGATGACCCGTTGACCCTGATTGGAGGATAGATGATCCTTGTTCAAAGATCGAGGATCTTTGAGCCTGTTAACCCATGGACCCCGTATTAAGGATGGATGATCCTTGAGTAGGTTGAGCCAAGGACCCTGGAGTGGTAAAATCCAGCATCCTAGGCATCAAGGGAGTTTGATCCTCTGCTGGCCTCTTAGTCCTCTTGAGGTCTTCTATCTCTCGAAGGATCCTTTGGTTAGTCTTGTTCTGCTACTCCATGTATGCTTTAACCTTTGAAAACATAGCAGAAACATCATTGTTATAATTAACCACTGAAGTGGCAGCAGTGGTTTTCGAGCTCTGGAAAACCGGTAGTTGCGTCTTGTCTCCAGCAGCAGCAACCATCTTTGGTACTCCTGTCAATGGAGGAGGCATCGGGGGCAAAGTTCTTAATGAAAGAGAAATTAAAGAAGGCATGGTGGATGAAGTAGAAGATTGTTGAGAGGCCATTAATGGTGATATGAGTATGAAAGGTTGAGAATTGATAGGAAATGATCTAGATTATAGCACCAATTGCCCCACGGTGGGCGCCAAATTGTTTTGGTCGAAAATCGTTTAAGGATCAAGTAACCAAATTTGTAAGGTAAGGTTTAGTGCTATGATGATAATATAAACTATGTAAAGGATTGCAAACACAAACATGAGGATTTGTTACGAGGAAAAGCCCTTGATCTTGGTCGGATCACCGGCACAAAAACCCTGGGTGATGACAATTGTCTATCACCACTTTATTAATGTAAAACTCAGATTACAAAGGTGGAGTTTATGATCAAAGATTACAAAGTAGCTAAGTGTGTGTATGAACTGCTTAGTGAGTTCTTGAGAGAGTTTATAAATGTCAGCAGTAGGTGAATGTGTTTGTGCGTATATGAGTGTGACCTAATTTGATCATAGAACTCAGTATTTAACAAAAATAATAACTAACAAACTAGTCCTACAAATCCACCATCTTCCCACTATCTTCATCCATGACTTTTTACCACGTGTTTGACAAGTCCAGTAGCGAGATATTAGGTGGAATAAGTCTTGTAGCCGTTGCATTTGTTAAATATCAACCTACACTCAAGAAACAATCGTTAAGAGTACTAAGTACCGAGGATCCTTGATCCTGACACAACTCCAGAGCTCTTCAGAAGGATAACTGATCCAGACTCGTCATCAAGAATATAATTATTTGTGGCTCAACAATACATACATTGTATCCCTTGTGGTCTGTTTCTTACTGGTATTAAGACGTGAGCAAGGGAGGAACAATTGTATAACTCACAACGTGGTTTGATCAAGTCAGTAGTGAATTTTGTACAAAGTACAATTGTGATCAAGTTTAATGACTTATAATGGGCAGATAAACTGTGGGTTCACCTTTTGAGAAAAAAAAATTTTACATTTGTGAATACCCATATAGAAACCCGCATAAAGACCCAATGGAGTCCAAAACTTTCGAAGTATCCCATCAATTCATGATTTAAGGACATACACCGTTGCAGTGTTAACCATTAACTAGACACTTTATTTATATTTGTAACATTTTTGGTGATCACACAAATTTAAGGGTTGATTATGACAAGGCTATTACATTTCTGCCTTCATTACCAAGACTTTGTAAGTGACTAACACCTCTTTCAATTTTGCAATTTTATGTTTATATCACATACTCTAACCTACTCGTTTGTTTATGACCTGCCAATGCACTAATATAATTAAGAAAACAGTCTATTATGTCTATTATTTTACTGAAATTTGGGTTATAAATAATCAATGTACTATCATTTTCCCCTTTTGCTTCAAAACTCATTTTGATGAGCAATTTTTCAATGTTTAAAAATATTTGAATGTTTATGGATTTTATCTGTACAAACAAAAAGCACAATACTTTTGAATTTTCGAAAGCACAATATTTTTGTATTTTCTCATATTCCTCCTCCTAAACACCAAAATATTAAAGAAAAATTAACAAAAAAAGAAAACTGTACAAAAATCATGAAAATGATTACCCGAGCTTAGGAATATTAGCAAATGAGTTTAAACCAAGCAAAAATTTGAATATCGTTTTTTCAGAAGCTTTGGTAATAAAGTCCGCCTCTTGATGATCCGTGTGTACCTTTTCAATGTCAATTAATTTCTTTTCATAAAACTCACGAATAAAATGGTATCGAATTTCGATATGTTTTGTTTGGTTTTTCGTGATACATATCGCAACAGAGTTGTTAATAAAAATTGGAGTAGTAAGAAACTTCAAACCGTGATCCCACAAATGTTGCTGGATCTATAGAACCTGTGAACATCAACTTGAGGCTGCCACATATTCTACTTCAGTGGCTGAAGTGAAGACCTTCGTCTCCTTCTTACACTTCCAAGAAACAGGCCGGCCTCTTAAAAACTGGCAACCCACTGATATGGTCTAAAATATACATATTATTATATACATATTCTCTCTACTTTTAATTAATTTGAGCTAGGTTTTTATTGAATATTATTCCTAAGTGGCTCACATTTATATTTTGAATGGTTTCATGAATAAATGAGCTTGAAGACAATGTAAATGGACTTTCATCAAATTAGTTGTGAACACAAATTAATACTAATAAAATGTAAAGAATTTAAAAGAACAAGTTCTTGTTGTGCAGGTTTTGTGTCACATGAACCTGAAATTATTTGTGGTTAAAGGCTGACTAGGCTTCAAATTAAATTATGTAGGCTAAGTGTCCGAAGTATGTAATGGGCTAAAAAGAAAATATTGATTAGGCTTAGGGCTAGTTGTTGTGAACCAGAGAAGAAAGAAGGTTGGAATTTAATGGTTCACGTATGATGGCAAAAGAAAGAAGGCGATAGTATATAATTAAGGGCAGCCATGAGAGGAAATGGGGTGCCCCTTGTTCGAATTTGGAATACTACGTTCAAGTTTTTTAGCGGATTTTGGAACAACTCATTACAATAAAAATAAGAGAAGAAGGCCGTTGGTTCAAGTGAAGATCGTTAGGGTTCAACACCTACATCATCAAGCATAATCAATATTTGGTTTTAATTTATTATTTTAATCATGAGCTTGGTTGTTGAACTTAATTATTTTGTTTTCTTTGATTTTAAGATGCTAGGCTAAATTTATTAGACTGCCTAGGCTTGTGATGAACCATTGTTTGAAGTGTTTGAACCTTGCTATACCTTAATTCAGTAAACAGATCTCATATCTGTACGAATAAGATTAGCCTAAATACGGATCTAGTTCATAATTACGTTTGATTCATATGTTATGTGATATATATCTATATTAGGTGTATGTATGTATGTATAATATTAGCATGAAGATTGAGAGAGAGTCAGGCAGAGGTTCGTTAATTAAAATCTCAATGCTTTTTTTAAACTGTGAACAGTGTTCACTATAAATAGGAAGATGGACCTAGTTCGTTAACATTCCATAACGAACTAGGGTCCACTTCGTTACATACATTAACAAAGAAATACCTTAACGAATCACCCCCTGATTCGTTAAACATCCTTAACGAATCAGGAGGGATAATAACTTAGATCTAGTTCGCTAAACATCCTTAGCTAACTAGACTATTACATTAACGTACTACAATCTAAATTAATTGTTTATTACATAAACCAAAACGACAAATACGTTAATGATTAATACAAAGACTCGAGACGCAAAACCGTGTACTAACAGACACCCCCTCGTCTTGATATCTTTGTCTTTGTCTTTACTTTACTTGAAACGCTTGGACTGTTGGTCACTGCAACTATGAATTCCGTTCTCATAACATACACACACAACGCGTTGGAACTGCATAGCCAGGTCAAAGTCTGCATTGCACTCGATCAATATTTTATTCTTGTGTAGCACGTCATTGTCGGTCTCGGTTAAGTTAATGAGCCACATCGGGTCAATGATCTTGATCAGCTCAGTCTTGTCAGGTCGTTTCGGATCGGATCTTAATCAATCATGTCATAACTCACACAAAATTAATCGTGTTGACAAGCGAGTTAATGACGGGTTACTATGATTAGAAAGATGACCGTTTATTAAAGGCGGAATCAATAACAAACATACGGTTGCAGTGAATATTCAAAATACGAAGACACACGAAGGATTCACTCAAAAGATTTCCATTTATATAACGTTAATCATACGAAAGGATAATCGATTAGGGTTTAGGAGGAATCCTAGGACAGCCGTCACACACAAAATATTCTCTT
This sequence comes from Bidens hawaiensis, assembly GCF_021521415.1. NCBI lineage: Eukaryota > Viridiplantae > Streptophyta > Magnoliopsida > Asterales > Asteraceae > Bidens > Bidens hawaiensis. The sequence goes on from NW_027494209.1 coordinate 307,154, forward strand.
AATTAATGTGTCGGTCTTATCCTCTCTGTCTCTCATGTCTTTGGCGGCGTGCCCTAATTATTCTATTTATAGGCCTGCCAACCTAGGACAGCTGTCATTCCTTCTAGAAACCCTATCCGATAGTACATATTCAATTTACATATTAAAAAATATACCAATTGTAAAACAAGTCTTCCGGGTAGGCTTTTCATTAAACTTCAGTATCCGAGTACGCAGTGTACTCGGCCTTCCTTCAGACTTGGTAAACATAGAAGTGTACTCGGAATCAGTTTCCGGACAGACTTTTCTTAGAGAATATTTTACTAAGTAAAATATTTACCGAGTAGACTTCAATCTTCTTGGACTTATCAAACTTTGCTCGACAAATCCTTACGAGCAACCTTGTTCTTCTATGATCCTGTTCGGCTCATTGTCAGTTGAATAACTTATTGATAAGGCGTACTCGAGAGTACATACCTTGCTTGAGCAGAACCTTACTCGATATAACTTAGAGATATTCCATCAACTCATCAAGTATACTCGGACCATAATTATTAAAGAATACCTTGCCCGGTCTTCCAATTACTTGGCTTCTTGGACTTGGTTGACCAAACCTTACTCGGAAGAGTAAAATACTTGGTCTTGAAGAACAATCCTGCTTGATAAAGTGAACCTTACTCGGATATGCCAAATAGATGAACCTTACTCGGAAATCACCAAAAAGCATACCTTGCTCGGATATCCACTTAAGAAGACTATTTGAAGAAAACCTTGCCCGGGAGGCAAAATCTCGTACTCGGCTAAGCAAAAGCTTACTCTAAGGTCCAAGGTGTACCCGGGTTCAATACTTAGCAGTTTCTGAGAAGGTTGAGAAGATATCTTCAATATTCTTCATTTAGGTCAAATCTCCTCATTTGGGTCAAACTCTTGACCCGACAATCTCCCCTAGATTGGAACACCTCAGCTGACCCAAAACACTTTATGGTTACTTACACTTAGCAAAATACACATCAAATTAAAGTCAAATTTCATAATCAAATTACATAAGCAAAAATTACATAAGCAAATCCTAAACATTTTTCAATTTAGCCAAAGATGCTTGTTTAGGCATGGAAAGTCCAACTTTTCTTGCTCTATTAAGAATCTTAGCAATTCTGATTGCTTAGCACTTGTAGGCCTTTGCCTTTCCTTACAATCAGCGAGATACAGTGCTGCAATCACAGTCAGTTGCTATAGATTGAATTTCATGAAGTCATTTTTAGAGAAGATCTTCACAATCTCTCCATTTTCCAACATAACATTCAGATGTTCAGTCCTGGAATCATAGAATATTCCACTTGGCATAACATTGTGGTTGACTGACGGGTTTTTGGATTTTTCAGCAACATTTTCAGTGGGTTTATCCATCTTTAAGTGCATCTGCTTTGGTTTTTCCTGAGTAGATACAGACATCTTCTTTTTCTTGGTATTGTTCTGTTTTAAGGATGTTGTCTGTTTGCAGAATTTTTCTACATTGAATTTTCACTTCAGTGTCATCCTTGATAGATCATCCATCTTTTTGTACATTCCTTTGTTCTTACCAACCAGAGACAGAGCGGCTCCCTTCTTCAAGTTCAGCTGTTGTCCTTTCATTTTCTTGAAGTTACTCAAAATCTCTTTTCTTGTCATTACTTTTACATATTCAAAAGGAATTCCATTCTTAATCAGAAATTTTGGTTTACCACCATATTTGCTAAAGAATTTTTGAATTTCCACTTCTTGTTCCAAATCATCTGTCAATTTCAAGCCTTTTAGTTTCTTGTCTTGAACAGTCTTTTCTTCACTCAGTGTTTTTGAAATTTTATCAATAACAGTATCTAGTTTCTCTTTCACTTCTGTCTCTGGTTCTTTTTGTTTAATCAACTTGAGTAGAGATACTAGTACACCATTTGGAATTTCTTTATCATTTAAGCAGTTGTCAATTACTTCTTGTGGGACTTCTCTCTGTTTATTCATCACTTCATCTCTTAGTCTTTTCTCATCTTCAAACATTTTCAACAAATTTTCTTGTTCTTCAAAGTCTTTGTCAGACAAAATTTGATTCATAAATTCTCTGTCATGAATTTCTGTCATTCTTTGTACATAGATTCTTTTTGCTTCTGATTCTGATTCATTCATTTCTGAGTCCATTGTATTTTCTTTCTGAGAATTTAAAGTCTGAATTTTATCATCATCTTGAGCAATTTCCTTCCCTTTCAATTTCTTTCTTTCCTCAAGATCTTTCTTTCCATATTCTGGAACACTGTCAGCTTCATCGTCTGAGCTGTTCTTTTCATAAATTGAGAGAAGCTTCAGCGAAATCTCCCCCTGATTCAGTGATTTCTCCCCCTGTTTTGGGGCAGCTGAGATCTTCTCAACCTCAGACATTAGGGATTGAGCACGTTGCAATGCTTTCTTCAGTTCTTCAGAAAGATGATGTTTGTAGGAATTGTAATTACTTGGAGTTGGATCCATTGCTGATTTTCTGTTATATCAATAAACACACAATTATCAGTTGGATCAAAGTGATTATATATATTAAAAAAAATATAAATGATATTTCAATTCAAACCGTTGTCTTGAATTATATAGAAATCTGCACAAAAACACAAATGTGAGTTACTCTTGAAATGTGAAGTTTCAATTTTGAGTAGCATATGCAGGTCTTCTTTTAATGAGAGTTAAGACAGATGTAAGGTACATATCTGTAGCTTTATCAGAAAAGAGTTATGAATAAAGATCTGCATATTTTGCTTTTCTTCAGCATTTCAGATTAAGTGAGAATCTTTAAAAGTGTTTTGTCTTTTATCACCTAACTTTCTTATCTATTTCAAGAATGGTTTCGTTATCTATTTAAAAATGTGTCCAAAAATGGTAAAGTATGCAAAGATAAAGTTACTCAAGCATTTCTCAATTTCAAATTAAAACTTATCTATCACAAACCCTAAAAATCATAATCACTAACATATTCAAACAACGTATTCATTCAAGTATGAGTCTAAACAATTTCATCATACTAACTCACATATTCAATCAATGCATTCATTCAAGTATGAGTCTAAACAATTTCATCATACTAACTCACATATTCAATCAATGCATTCATTCAAGTATGCTTGTATGAAGATTGTGCTCGATCACTCTTTCAAATGTAAAGTGTGCTCGGACAACAATCTTATGCAAAGTATACCCGAATAACTTTCATATAATACAAAGTGTGCTCGAGACCAAATTCTAGCAAACAGTGTACTCGGAAAGTTAGGTTTTGAAAATTACCAAGTATATTGAAGGAACATAAGTGTACCCGAAATATAAAGTGTGCTCGGAAAACAAAGTTTGCCCGAAAACACTTGTAATTTCAAAGAAATCATAAACACATATATCACAGAGCATGCTCGGAATGAAATTAAACACATAAACATTTAAGTGTGCTATAGTCTAAAATTTCATAGAGCTTGCTCGAAAATCCTAAGTTAGCACTAAGCTTGCTAGGATAAACACATTCAATCATCAGTTATGCCCTTGTTCGAGGGAACTTATCATATCAAACCATACCCGAAAAATGACAAACTTAAACAGTAACATCTAATCGTGCCCGGAAAGATTAACAAACCTTTCCTAACAACATATTCACACAAAGCTTACTTGGTGTACTCACTTAAGTTCACAAAGTTTGCTTGAAAACACAATCAGCATATTACATGCATAGCTTATTCGAAGCTAACATAAAACATGCATAGCTTACTCGAAACAAGAATTTCTTGTTAACAGTTAGCTATTTCAACACATAATCATCTCAAGACTTCAAGCTTGCTCGGAAAGTGAGTGCAACAGTGTAAACACTTCAAAGCATGCCCGAAAATCATAATGTTAGTCAAAAATGACTAAGCTTACTCGGAAAGGTTGAAAGTTGTCAAACCTTACCCGAAACAACATATTCACACATAATCAACTGTTCTGTACTCGGAAAGGTTATAATTCAATAACCTTACCAGAAAATACATATTCAAACAGTTTGTGCTCGAGAAGGTTAGAAATCATCAAACCTTACTCGAACTTACATATTCAACCATAATCAACTGTTCTGTACTCGGAAAGGTTATAATTCAATAACCTTACCCGAAAATACATATTCAAACAGTTTGTGCTCGAGAGGGTTAGAAATCATCAAACCTTACTCGAACTTACATATTCATCCTATTTTAGGCAAAATGCAACACTTTTTGAGTTAAACCACTTTTCAAAGACATTTCTAAGTTATGTATCCTTTCAGAACATAGTTTAAGAGCAAATGGTGCATTTAGAGATCAAATTTCAGTTATACTTCATTTCAAAACAATTTCTTTTATAAACTGAAAAGATCTCAGGAATGGGATCATATTGACTAAGTAGCTTTCTCAATACTTCACTCTCAACATTATTATGACAACTTAGATAGGTTAACAGCAGGTATAGACTTAGCATGATTTTCATCTCTTTGGTGATATGATTATTGTTCAATTTGAGCATAATGCAATAATGGTCAACACTGTGCTCTGATGTCTCATATCTCTTCTCAAAGCTTATTTGGCTTTCCCCAGATCACCCCAATTTGACTCCAACCTCCTGTATTTGGTCAAAAATAGTTTTTTGTATGACAGAACTTATTGTATTTTTGAACTTTTGATATTCAAACATGTATAGAGGTTGAACATTGGACTTACAGTTAGCAACATGCCTTTCATTCAAGATGAGACAGTTTTTGTCAACATCTTTGTAGTTCTTGTTGTAACCCTCTTGTTTGATAAAATATTTAAAACATTTATCAACTTTTTGTTGATTTATTCATTCTTCCCCTTGTTTTTGATATTTTCTCAAATTTTCTTAAAGCATGTTCTTTGTCATATTTAAAAAATGTTTCATTTTGGTTGACCAAATAACAACAGGCTCGTGTATGACTGGGTAATCACTTTTCTGTCATATCATTCGGAGAGATCTATCTTGAGACATGCAAAACAACTATGCATCTCCACATAAAGATTAGCATATTCATTAAGTTTATATCACCTTAGATTTTACATCATCATGGGAAAGCAACCATACAAGTTAATGACTATACTAAGGTCTTTTTAGCCTATTAATTCCATATGATCAGCTAAGTAGTCAATGTACTATCATTTCCCATAAATACAGTTTAATATTCAATCACCCCAATATCTCTTCATTGTCAGGTTAATGGCTATCCTGTTTGACCAAAAGTGGTCAACAGGATCAAACATGCATGAGAATATATGTCCTTTCAAAGTTAGAGCTATTGACATAGTTTTAAGTGCAGGAATAAGAAACAAGTCATAATTGCCCCAAATGCATTCAGTTTACAGGTCAATGGCTATCCTTTGTATCTAAGAGATTCAAGGACCAAACATACACAAGTGCATGTCCTTCCAACTGGGCAAATGACATAAGTTTCAGCAAAAACAACTATTTGAGATCTTTCCCTTTAAAAAATCCTTCTTTTAAGCTTCTTAAAAGCTTGAACTGAATAATCTTATCATATCTCTTCACCATTAATCAACTTGCTCATGTTTTGACCAAAATATAGTATTTATGCAAAATTCATTATAAATTTCATTGAATCACTTAATTTTGACATAAAACACATTTTGACATAAACAGTTGCATCACATACTCAAATCTTAATCATTCTTACATCATCAAGAAAAACAAACTATAATTTCATTCAATGTCTATTCTACCATAACAACTTCAGAAGATCAGATTAAGAACATATTCAAGTAACCATTAACATGTGCTTACTCATGACATTATATAAGAAATTAATCTCACCTAAACATATCAAATTACTTATTATAACATTAGATCAGTTAACAAGATAGTCAAGGATTATCATCAAATTCAACCAAATTGCACAAATAGTTACTCAAGCACCTATCAGTTAACATCAAAATAGTGACATAATCAAAACATATTAAACAACATATTCAGCAGCATATTCAGCAACGTATTCAACTTGTATAACCTCTTCTAAAATATTCAAGTAGCACATAGAGGTACACAACTAAGCACACATCTCTAATCAGATTTCATCAGAGTTGATCATCCTCAGGGCTTTCAAAAGAAAGTTGAACCTGGTTCTATCAAGTGGTTTGGTGAATAGGTCAGCCAGATTATCACTTGTATCAACTCTTTGCATTTCAATCAAACCTTTTTCACTACAATCTCTGATGAAGTGATGTCTGATTTCAATATGCTTAGTCTTAGAATGTTGCACAGGATTCTTACCAGTAAAATATGCAGCAGTATTATCAATCAGAATAGGGGTGTTTAGAAAGTTTAAACCATGGTCCAGCATCTGATTCTGAATCCAGAGAACTTGTGCACAGCAGGCAGATGCAGCAACATATTCAGCTTCTGCAGTGGAGATTGACACTGTGGTCTGTTTCATGCATTGCCATGACACTAGCCTTTCACCCAAAAACTGGCATCCCCCTGATGTTGACTTTCTACTCATATTGCATCCATCATAATCACTGTCTGTATATGCAATCAGATCAAAGGATTGGTTCTTTGGATACCAAATCCCTAAGTCTGGTCTTCCCTTCAAATATCTGAATATTCTTTTCACATCATTCATGTAGGAGACTTTTGGATTTGACTGGAACCTAGCACATACACACACAGCAAACATGATATCTGGTCTTGTTGCAGTCAGATACATCAGAGATCCAATCTTTGCTCTGTATTCATGTTCATCAACTGACTCCCCCTTTTCATCAGCTATCATCTTTTCTTTGGTGTCCATTGGAGTTAAGGCAGCCTTGTAATCATGACAGTTGAACTTATTCAGAATGTCCTGCACATACTTAGCTTGGTGAATGAAGATTCCTTCATCCTTTTGTTGAACTTGTAGTCCCAGAAAGAAATTCATTTCACCCATGGAACTCATGCTGTACTTGGACTTCATCACCTCTTCAAACACCAAACACATATTTTCATTTGTAGATCCAAAGATGATATCATCAACATAGACTTGTACGAGCAGCAAATCTGACCCTTGTCTTTTGTCGAAGAGTGTCTTGTCAATGGCTCCCCTTGTGAAGCCATTTTCAAGTAAATGAGTTGATAACTCATCATACCATGCTCTAGGAGCCTGATGTAAACCATAAAGGGCTTTGTTTAGCTTATACACTCTGTTTGGATACATGGGATCCTCAAAACCTGGTGGTTGAGTCACATACACTTCTTCATCAATCTTTCCATTAAGGAATGCAGATTTGACATCAAGCTAGAATACTTTAATGTTCTTTGAGGCAGTATATGCAAGAAAAATCCTTATGGCTTCCAGTCTTGCAACTGGTGCAAACACTTCTTCAAAGTCTATCCCTTCCTTTTGAAGACATCCCAGTGCTACATGTCTAGCTTTGTTCTTAATCACCAAATCCCTTTCATCCCTTTTATTTCTGAACACCCATTTGGTTCCTATTGCATATCTGTCATGTGGCTTGTCTACAAGATCCATACATGTAAATCTCTAAACTGGGCCAATTCCTCTTGCATTGCCTCTACCCAACTATTGTCTTTTAAAGCTTGAGCAATATTCTTTGGTTCTAATTGGGATAGAAAGCAAGAGTACAGACAGATGTTAGCTATCTCAGAATGACTCCTTGTTACTTTTTCATGCAGGTCACCAATGATATTTCCAGCAGGATGATTCCTTTCAACAGTAGGAGTTTGTATTATCATATTTGTTGACAAATTTGTGTGAAGATTTGTTTCATTGATTTCAGGTTCTTCAATGATCAAATCAGCTTCTGCATCATGAAACTCTGGTGCTTCATCATTGGGTTGTCTTGAAGTGGATGCACCATTGTTTCCCATATTCAAACTTTGAAATAAGTCTTGAAATCTTGCTGTTGTTGCAGCTTCTTCATCATTTGTTTTGTTGCCTGTGTCACTCCCATTATGAACATGATAATTTTGTACATCAGTACTATCTTGACTTGTCATTTCCTGATCTTGTTCAATGTCATTCTTTGAGGAGCTATTCACAAAAGTGTATTCCTTTTCTTTCCTGGCAACCTTTTTCCACAATTTTTCTAAGTCCAGTTCTTTCTTCTTATTTTCTTCAAGTACACTGGTCTTGTAGAATGTATCATCAAAGTCTTCAGAATAAATCTTGAATGACTTTATCAATTTTTCATGATCAAACAGCCATGTTGCACCACTGACTGTGTTGAATTGATTCTCATTAAAAATAATGTCAGATGACTCTATCACACTCATGTGATCTTTCACATAAACTCTGTAAGCCTTTGAGTGAGTAGAATATCCAACAAAGAAACAGTCTAGTGACTTAGTTTGAGACTTGTTCAAATAGTGTCTAGTGTTCAATAAGAAGCATTTGCAGCCAAAGGGCTTGAAGAACTTGATGTAAGGCTTTCTATTGTTGAAAATCTCATATGGAGTTTTATCATGCCTTTTGTTCACAAGCACTCTGTTCTGAACTTAACAAGCAGTGTTGATTGCTTCAGCCCAGAATGTGACAGGTAAGTTAGCATCAGCCAACATGGTTCTTGTAGCTTCTATTAGTGTTCTGTTTCTCCTTTCTGCAACACCATTTTGTTCAGGAGTTCTTGGAGCTGAAAATTGTTGCAGTATTCCTTTCATAGCACAAAATTCTTCCATAACGAACTCAGTACCATTGTCACTTCTCAGCATCTTCACTTTCTTATTCAGCTTGTTTTCAATCATTGTGAAACAACCCTTAATCAACTAAGCAGTCTCATCTTTGGTACTTAGGAAATAAACCCAAGTATATCTTGAATAGTCATCAATGATCACCAAACAGTATCTTTTCTTTCCAATACTTGGTACACTCACAGGACCAAAAAGATCCATGTGAAGTAACTCAAGTGGTTGATCAATTGAGTTGATGAGCTTTGTCTTATGAGTAGACTTGTGTTGTTTTCCCTTCTGACATGAGTCACAATGATCATCTGACTTAAATTCTCTTGTAGGTAAACCAATCACATGTTCACCCTTGACCAGTCTATTCATATTATTTAATTCACATGACACAACTTCCTATGCCACAATTTAGATTCATTTTCAGTGGCATTGGAAACAAAACATGCACCACCTCTTGAAATAGCATCTTTCATATTCAACTCATACAAGTTGCCATTTCTTGGTGCCATCATCATAATCATTTCAGGTGGGATCACAAACTCAGGTTTTAAGATGAAACAATGAGAATCATCAAAACTGACTTTGTAACCCTTATCACACATTTGAGATATACTCAACAAATTGTATTGTAGTCCCTCAACATGAAAGACATTGTCAAAAGACACCTTCCCATTTGTCAATATCCCTTTACCCACAATCTTTCCTCCATTTTCATCACTCCCACAGGCAACTGGACCCTCATACTTCTCTACATAATTCACAAGTGACCTCTTGTCACAAGTCATGTGCCTAGAACAACCACTATCCATATACCATATATCATTCAATGGAGTGGCCTGTTCCTGCACAAAGAGAAATTTGATGAGTTCAGTGATGAGATGCAAGCTTCTTCAACTTGCAACTTATCAGTGTCCATTTCAGTGGCAGCTTGGGAAGTGAGTGTAGTAGGTTCAGGATCTTCATGAGTGATCTCCAAGTTGTCTGAATGGTCAGTTTCATAACCACACTCTCTTGGTGTCTTGACAAGTAAAGCTGAATTGTCAAGCTCAACTGAGGCAGTTCTCTCTTCTTGTAAGACATAGTCCTTAGATTCTGAGAAGTCTCTTACATCAGTCACAGCTTCAATTTTAGCTTCAGTTCTAGGTTTCCATGTGAAACCTTGTGGTTCATATCCATGTTTTAACAAGAACTTTTCATCACCAGTGAGTACAGCTTGTTTCTTTCTTTGATATACAGTTTTTCTTTTTGATTTCTCACTGCCTGATGATTCTTGTGACTCATCAGACTTGACTGAATGAGTATTTTTGGTAAATTTCAATGACTGGTTTTCCCTTATCACCTGCTTTTGCTTCTGAGGTGATTTACTTCTTCTCACATTTTCAGTCATATGCATCTTCTTCTTTGTCTCAGCCTTCACTTCAACTCTTGTCTCTATTCTATTCACATTTCCCTTTCCCAAATACCAGGCATACTTCTCTTTGTACAAAACAAAATCTTGACCAAATTTTGTTCCATTTGGGACATGAAATGGCTGAAACTTGAGTCTTTCATTACATGAATCAGTATGGTGTCCATATTCATCGCACTTTCTACACCACACCTTTCTTTTGAACATCTCATGTTCTTTTGGTCTCCTGAATCTTTCACTTGGTTTGGGCTCTCTTACACCAATTGTCTTTTTGTTTTTAGATTGTCAAAATCAATTGAGAATGGTACAAACTCAGCCATTCTAATGTCACTTCTTTCCACATTCCCTTTAACAAAGACAACCTTTTTCAAGTCCAGCGGTTGATCATCTTCATTCTCTCTATATCTTGACTTCCTTCTTCCATATTCCTCAACAGTTTCTACCTCACCCACATCAAAGTCTTCAACACTTGAAAAGATAGGATAAATAGGAGCAATATATTCTATATCCATTTCTTCCTTATTTACCTTCTTTTTCTTGTTCTTTTTCAACTTCTCCAAAAACCTTTTGCTTGGAGGTCTGACAGCATTGTAACTCACATTCTTCTTCTCACCAATGTCAAAAGAAACATGTTCTCTCTTAATTTGCTCATTCATTCTTTTCATTTTATGTGTAACTGGAGGATACTTTTGAAGTTGATCAACAGATTCAGGCTTTCTATATTTTCTTCCTTTTTCAGCAGGATGAATTTCCTCCTTAGTAATTTGATCACTCAAATCACTCAGATCATCTTGATCCAACTCATCTGAATCAAGGTCATCTTCAGAGACTTGAACTCCAATTGACTTTTCCTCTTTCATTTCTTTCTTCATAACAAATTCACCATCTTCACTCACCTCAACATTCTTGTAAAAATTTGCAACATCTTCTTTGTCTTGAAACACATCTTTGAATTGTTGTAGATAAGCACTTCTCTTCTCTTTGTCAACTTTAGGCATAAAGTTGTTGTTGAATGTTGGAGGAACAGCCTTGTACTTTTCATCTTCTTTTACTTTATTCATAATTCCACAAATCTTTCCAGTTGAAACTAAGTTCTTTAGGAATTAATTTTCAGTTTGCAGCTTTGTATTCAGCACCTTTTCATCAATCACCATCTTCTTCAACCCACTAATTTCTGTTGTGAATCTTGTCTGAGCTCTAAAGCTATTCATACAATCCTCTTCCAAACTTTTCATTCTTTCTTCACTAACAATCTCACTTTCCTCATAAGCATTGATAATGCTTTGCTTCTTAAAACACTCACTTTCCAGTTTACCAATCTTTTCTTTTAATTCATTGACAAGTTTAGGTAAATCAGCATTAGGATCAGAATGTACCTTAGATGAAGATGCAGAGTCTATGGCCATGAATGCCACATTAGCTCTTCTATATCATCTGCTATATCTTCCTCATGGTTACTCCAGTCAAAGCTTCCCTCATGCTGAGTAGTTACTGCCACATTGCCTTGATTTTTTGGTTGATTTTGGTTTGCTGGAATGTTGTGAGTTGCAGGGATTTGAACAGCTTGATTCTGATTGTTGTTCATTTGATATACTTGATTCTGATTCATGCCCTGCTGGTTGTTCATCTGAGGCTGATAGTGGTTATTAAAATTGGGATTGAAGTTGTTGTTTGGATGGAAGTTGTTGTTGGGATTGAATCCTTGGTTATTGTTGAAGTTCTGCTGGTTGTTGTTTCTATGCACATTCTGCTGGTATTGTTGTTGGTTTCTAGGCTGTTGGAACTGATTGACTTGAAAGTTCCTTGGCAAATTGCACTCTCTTGCAAAGTGTCCAGGCTGTTGACAGTTGTAGCAGATAGCCTTGGACTTATCAAATCCAATTCTCTTATTTGGACCATAAACTAGTGATCTACCAGTTCTGTTGTACAGTCTCTTGCTTCTTAATGCCAACATTGCAGCTTGCCATTTGAGATCCATGTCTTCAAGGTCATCAGCATCTATTTGTTCCAAATCATCCTGCACTACACTTGTGTGAATCATGTTTTTAGCCACAAATACATTGTAGGACTCAGTGAACATAGACATTAGGGCTTGTGCATCACTCCCTTGAACATGCCCTGCATCAGCACTTTGAGCATTTCCATTTCCCATAGAGGCTGAATCATCATCAATTAATTGAACATTAAACCTCTGTTGACCACCTTGACTGCTTGAACCACCTCCAATGAATGACCTAGCAGTCTCATTGTTGTGATCACTTGGTTCTTCAATGATGGGAATTTGTTGTTGATTCTTTGTTGTAAGATTCCCCATTGGAGCAATTAAAGCATTTGACACATTGAAACTTGGTTTATCTTCCTTGATCATTTCATTCTTAATCATTTCAAGTTCAGCAGCTTGAAGAAAACATACTACATCATCCAATTTCAATTCATTGAAATTTTGCTTTTGAAGGATGAATTTGCAAGAAGTATACCATTCTTTTGGCATTCAGTTGAGCAACTTTGTATTTTAATCAAAGTCAGTTATTACATAGTCAGTTGTTCTCAACTCATTCACAATACTCAGAAAATGTTCTAGTATTGACTTCAACCTTTCACCATCTCTATACTTGAATCTTTTTAACTGTTGCTTCAGTCTTTGCTACTTAATGTTCTTTAATTCAGTGTTCCCTTCATACATCTCAAGGATTGCATCATACATTGCCTTAGCACTTTGATGATGTGCAACCTTTGTGAGGATTTCCCAAGACAGACCAAGTTTGAGCATAGCCAATGCTCTGTCATCAACCTTTCTCATTCTCTCTCTAACGGCAGCAATAGCATTTGCATTAGCACCTTCTTCAACAGCAGCTTGTGGTCCATTCTTGATAGAATTCCACATATCCACATCATTATAACAAATAGCAGCCTCAAAAAGCACTTTCCACTTGGTAAAGTTCTCCTGACCATACAATCTAGGTATCTTATTAGTAGGCACCTCTTGTTCCTCATATCCAGACATTTTCTTAAAACAAAAGTTAAGCTTTTATCGAAAATAGAGTAAAATAATCAGATCTGAGAATAAATTCTTAGATCTGAGGTGTCTGATATGAATAGAACAAGATTCAACAATAAAAATCAAAGCTTTAAGTGAAATAAGGAAAAGAAAACACCTAAAACTTGTAAATCTGGTAGAAAAATGAAGAACAGAGCTTCTGACGTCACAAATCAATCGAACAGTGCTCTGTTTACGTCATTCTTCTTCAAAACTTAATCAGCAACAATCTTTCTAAAAATAGCAGCAACACAGCTCTGATACCACTTGTCAGGTCGTTTCGGATCGGATCTTAATCAATCATGTCATAACTCACACAAAATTAATCGTGTTCACAAGCGAGTTAATGACAGGTTACTATGCTTAGAAAGATGACCGTTTGTTAAAGGCGGAATCAATAACAAACATACGGTTGCAGTGAATATTCAAAATACGAAGACACACGAAGGATTCACTTAAAAGATTTCCATTTATATAACATTAATCATACAAAAGGATAATCGATTAGGGTTTAGGAGGAATCCTAGGACAGCCGTCACACACAAAATATTCTCTTAATTAATGTGTCGGTCTTATCCTCTCTGTCTCTCATGTCTTTGGCGGCGTGCCCTAATTATTCTATTTATAGGCCTGCCAACCTAGGACAGCTGTCATTCCTTCTAGAAACCCTATCTGATAGTACATATTCAATTTACATATTCAAAAATTATACTAAGTATAAAACAAGTCTTCCGGGTAGGCTTTTCATTAAACTTCAGTCTCCGAGTACGCAGTGTACTCGGCCTTCCTTTAGACTTGGTAAACATAGAAGTGTACTCGGAATCAGTTTCCGAGCAGACTTTACTTAGAGAATATTTTACTAAGTAAAATATTTACCGAGTAGACTTCAATCTTCTTGGACTTATCAAACTTTGCTCGACAAATCCTTACGAGCAACCTTGTTCTTCTATGATCCTGTTCGGCTCATTATCAGTTGAATAACTTATTGATAAGGCGTACTCGAGAGTACATACCTTGCTTGAGCAGAACCTTACTCGATATAACTTAGATATATTCCATCAACTCATCAAGTATACTCGGACCATAATTATTAAAGAATACATTGCCCGGTTTTCCAATTACTTGGCTTCTTGGACTTGGTTGACCAAACCTTACTCGGAAGAGTAAAATACTTGGTCTTGAAGAACAATCCTGCTTGACAAAGTGAACCTTCCTCGGATATGCCAAATAAATGAACCTTACTCGGAAATCACCAAAAAGCATACCTTGCTCGGATATCCACTTAAGAAGACTATTTGAAGAAAACCTTGCCCGGGAGGCAAAATCTCGTACTCGGCTAAGAAAAAGCTTACTCGAAGGTCCAAGGTGTACCCGGGTTCAATACTTAGCAGTTTCTGAGAAGGTTGAGAAGATTCCAATCTTCAATATTCTTCATTTAGGTCAAATCTCCTCATTTGGGTCAAACACTTGACCCAACAAGTCTTCAAACCCTTTCCCAACACAATGACGGCCTCGCCAGTTTTGTTGTCGTAGTACCAGCGGTTGAAAGATAACCATATGTGTTGGTTCATCATTTTCACTAGCACACGCTTCATTGTCTTTGGCGGTTTAACTTTAAGAACCAACTTCTTCCAACCTGTCCTTGGGTCAATCTCATTGAGACGCTTACGGATGGGAATCTGTGGTTTAAAAAATTTTAAACCGTGGTCCACCTCAAATAGTAGATGTTGGTGAAACCAACTTGCATGTTTATTCCCGCCCCTATTAATAAATGGACGATACGCCAGAGTACGTACGTCCCTTTCGTAGTACTGGACGCACTTCTCCCATTTAACAATACATACTTTCAATTCATAATCATAAATACAAGAAATGATATCACCTTGAACTTTCGACACGGCCTTGAAAGTAATCTTTTGATTGGCTTTGGCGCGTGCGATGGCTTCCAATGATTCTTTATCAATGTACCTGTGAGTATTAATAATCTTACCAACCCTGTTGTCTTGATGAGCAAACCAGCTATGAATGTCAGCCAAGGATGGATCAGACCTAGGATCAACACTTGTCTCAACGACATTCTTTACCTTAGACGTCTTCTCAAGATGGTCTTCTACTTCTTTAACCATTTCTTCGTTAAATACTAGAGCACCTGATCAACATTTGTATGTTGAAACAAATCAGGGTAATCCTCAGCAGTCACATCCTCCACCTCGACCTCCTTATTCTCATAAATAAAATCCGTACTCATCTCAATAGTAGGATCATTTAAGATCTCATCATCATTAATTACCTCAACATCGGGCTCAGCTTCTAACACGGTCATTTCGTCTTCATTCAGACCAAGCAAGATAGCAATCTTCTCTCGTGTCAGTAATTTATCAACAAACTGTCCCACAGCTATTTCATCGGCATTAACCATGCTTCGAATCACCCCCTTACCATCCACAAAAATAACCGTATCAGCCTCGATCATCTCAATCGGTTTGGCAGCCGAATGGTCATGATAAACAACAACCTGCTTCCCCGAATCATCAACAGAACTCGTATCCGCACCAGAAGCTGGGTCTTGAGTTTGTTTAGTCTCACTACCAGCACCAGATTCATCAAGATCCTCATCTTCATTCTTGAGCTTTTCAGTGCATCATCTTTGCATGTCAGTTGCAGAATAAGCTCCTCTTGTTCTTTAATTTTCACCCCCTGAGACTCAACAATCTCACGAATGGCTTTTGTTTCCTTTTGACAGAAAGAAACATAGCTGAGCAACTTCTTCTGGTTCTCCATCAGACGTTCTTGATTCATACGGTTAGCAGACATTTGATTTTCATACAAATGAAGAAGATTCAAAAGCATGTCTGTCTGACGATTCGGTGGCATAGCATACAAAGATGGATGAACTGGTTGGATTGGTCCCTGAGGCCTTGTAATTCTCATAAATAAGACATCACTAGGTGGAGGGGGCCTCATGGACGGTGTTGGAGGAACAGTAGAAGGTAGGGGTGGCAATCTTGACCAAACCCTTTCAAATGGGTCAATTTGAGTTGTTTTAAAAATTAAATGAGTTGATTTGGGTAAAAGGTATTAACTAAATGGGTCAATATGAGTCATTTTAAATTTCATCCTTTTATTTTTGGGGCAAAATGGGTTTACAAGTTCAAAGAATTGGGTTGATGTGGGTTAGCGTCCTAAGGAAATGTGACAGGTCTCGGATTGGAACACGTTTTCATACAAGACAGGTTTCGACACGAAACGGGTTCAGATTGGAACGTGTTCGGTTCATGTTTCAAGCCAACATGAGTTTTCACCCGTGACGGTTTGGGTTTTGGTTGATTCAGGACTCGTTTTTGTCCGTTTTTTTTGGTTTCGGTTCGATTCTCGGGTTTTTTTTTTATGGAACGAGGTCAACGTAGAAAACATTTTAGTGTTTTTACTTTTTTTATGCTTTATATTTTGAGTTATTATTATTTTATTATTATTTTTGAATAGTTTTTGGAGGGTTTTTGATCTTTATAGAAAACCCCTCAAAAAAATTCAAAAAAAATAATAAAAAAATCATAACATAAATATAAATAAAAACAAAAATTTTAAAAAAACTAAAATGTTTTCACTATTATTCCCGTTCATAAAAAAAACTCGAAACCTGGTTCGACCCTAACCTATTCCGACCCAAATCAAAACAACCCTTTTTTTAATTGACTCGTTCTAACCCAAACTCATTCTGAGCCAAACTCGTTTTGACCCATGACTCATTTCAACCCATGACTCGTTCGACCCGACCCAACCCATTAGCCACCTCTAGTAGAAGGTGTAGTAGAAGGCATTGGTATTTCAGCTAAGGCCGTTTGTGGAATCATACCAAGCCTGTCGTGAGAAACCATCGTCGTCGTCAAAGTAAGCGCCAGAGTGCTAATAGTAAGCGACACTGTCGGGCGTTGAGGAGTTGCAGGACGAGACGGTTGAACACCAAACGAGATGCCAGCCCCAGCCGACACTCTCCGCTTAGAAGAACTTTCAGTTGCCAACTCTTTCCCTTTCCGTTTATGTTCTCGTTGAGCTGCAATAGTAGCAGCTAACGCAGCTTCAACTGCAGCTTTTGCAGTATGACCAATCAATCTCTTGAATCTGGGATGAGGAGATTGACAGTACAGTATCAATCTTCTCATGGTGTCTACCTTCATGTTGTTCAGAATAAACTTATCGTTCACATCATTCAGATCAAGCACCAAATCCCTGATAGCATCGTTGACAAACAATTGGACGAAACGCGGATACATCAAGAACTTCACGCGTCGTTTTCCAGGAATACAATTTTCTTTCATATGATCACAGTTCATTTCAGAAAAATTGTAACGTTTTTTCAGAACAAGTGCAACAAATGCCGATTGTAATGCAGCACGACATTCATCAAATCCAGCCTTACGTCCACCAAGGCTGTGAATAAGAACATGAAGTAAATACTTGTATTAGGGACAATAGTATGCCTTGTTATACATAGACGCAGTAAGACTGCTAGCATAAAACAATCGTCTAAACAGTCCCTTGATCAGTTCTTTATCATATTCACTAGGATCATCAATGGTATCATCAAATTGTAACACTCTTTGAACTGTTTCAGCTGAGACGACAACTGGTTTGTTATTAACACAGCAGCAATATGATCCTCAACTTCTACATATTGAGCAGTGTTCTAGAATTGACGAACGATACTGAATCTAATATCCGGATTATCAGTAACAGCGTAATGGATACGAGAACGGCGTATAAATGCCAGCATACCACCATAGACATCCTCATCAGGAAAGTTTGTTTCAACGAATGCACACATATTATGCCGAGGGTCATAAGGAAGTAAAGGAACTTCCTCAGCTGGTTGATTAGCATCTTGAGCTTGTTGTGCATCCTGAATTTGTTGTGGTTCATCAACAGGCGGATCTTGTTCCATGTTATCAGCCATAAAGTCTAAAGATAATGATAACGAGAATTAGTAAAATTCAATAATCATAACCAAAACACTTATAAATTTATTACTTGTAACATAAATAAGAAAAATTAAACTAATATGAAAATTTAATTTAAATAACCAGATTTGAATTGTCATTCTTTAAGGAACTAATCTGATTCGCTACAAAGTGTCAGAGGAATCAGCTAAGTCGCTATCAAGTAAATTAGAAACAAATTAGACTTAGCGAAGTACTATTGAAAGAGAACGAATTAATAATCAATTCGTTATGATTTAACAAATTTCCATCTGATTCGTTATGAAGATAAATCGCTAACCTAGTTCGTGTGAATAATTTAACGAATTGGAAACAGATGAGTTCCAATTCGCTAAATATAACGAATGGTTAATCAATAACTTAATCTTTAACTTCACTGGGTCAAGGTCAAAATTAACCAAGAACACTCAAAGTCAAAATTTCAATTTGGAAATCAATTACTCCATAATTATCGATCAATAGCCAAACAAACGACCATATCAGTCTCAGAAACCAACAGCGATGCAAATGGTATAGATTTGAGGATCTAATATATGATATAGGTTACATAAGTTAGGGTTTAACCGGAGTATAAAACCCCGAAAATAACCACCCACAATTAGCTCAACAATCAGTAATAAAAACAAGATTAAATATCACCATTGATCTCGGAAATCAATTCCGATCATAATGGTAACAGATTCAAGGTCCAATACAGCTTATAACTTAAAGTTGAAAGGAACCTAAAACACCCCATAACAAAAACCTCACAATTAATATAGCAAATCTTTGCCATTTTTGACGAAAATCACAAAGATGTCATCATCTTTACCTTATGAACACAATGGTATACTAAAAAGTCTGAATTTCGAAGATTGGAAAAGTTGGAAAAATTTGAGCAGAGTAACTTTATGAATAAGGAAGAAGAAGAAGAAGAAGAAGAAGAAGAAGAAGAAGGTATATAGGACGGTTCGTATGCACGTCGTCCTATATACACTGTCTTTTCACGCTTCCCAATGTACGAATCAAACTGATTCGTTTGAAATTTGAAATTTGAAAAAACGAATCAGGCAATTCGTTAAAGTTAACGT